>NC_137015.1:17248298-17287467 GCF_032717465.1 Coenobita brevimanus | reverse complement strand
TCCCCTTTTTCAACTGAACTTCCCCCATTCATGTGATTAATTATGAATATCTGAGTTTGCCCCTTCGTCGTTCGTATGACATAATGCGTTTTCTACTGACAATCCCTTTACTTTATATAATTCTTCTAAGACAAGAATAGTACTATTCCGTAATTTGCTCTTTATGGTAACTTTCATGTAGGAATTAGGTGGTATAATTAAATCATTAGTGAGATGGGCTGGAGAAAAATTGATAAATCAAGTACTGTTATCTGGGTCACTCAATTCTAGAAGGATGGAGGCTGGTGGTAGGAGTTTTATCTATACACTCATCCGTTTGTGTATGTTTGTTTAAGCCTTTAATATTACCAATTCTTTTTGGCTCTCTTTTACCAATCGGTGTGAGGAGCTCTGAAGGTATTTCCTCTATGAATTCATTGTCCAAAGTCTATTTCCATTCATTTGTGGGAGTATAGTTATGTTCTCTGCTCTCATGGATCTTAAGCCCAGTAACATATGAGCTTTAATTACTTTAAGTTTTTCAACGATATAGAGAGAAAATGCAGAGAATGGTATTGTAGTCTCTATTGAAACTGATATTTAATCTAATCATACCATTCACTGTAATTTGTTGTCCATCTACCGTGTATAAATCTAAATCAGCTTCATGCAGAAAAGTTACTTTCTTTTTATTTTTAAGAATTCAATTTATTTCTTCATGTGTTATTAAGTTCACTGGAGAGCCTGTATCTAAAAATAAGGAAACGTTTTGATCCTCACATACAGCTGGTATCCAAGATACACTCATTTCCCAACATGCCTCCTATGTGAATTTTAGATTTGTTTTCTTTACAGTTTGTTCGTTTTTTGTCACGACTTGGTCTTCCCCCGATTTGAACATAGACACAATTTTTTTCTACTGTTTTGCAATCACTGGTACAGTGCCCTTGGTATCTATGATGCCTATAGTAAGGACCAAATCCTTGTGTCTTTTGTTTGTCCTCTTTTGCTTTGATAAAGCATTCATACCTTGTATGTCCTGGTTTTGCACAATAATGACATAGAATGGACCTATCCCTTGACTGTGACCTACGATGCGATTTCCCATAAAGTAGTGTTGTTTATGGCGCGGGACCTGCTCGGGCTGCGTGAAAACTTAAGAAACTGCCTGTAGCCTGGCGTTTGTGATCGAGGCCTCGTCATGGAAATTTGGTTGTTTGGTCTGCCTGCTTTCGGGTCGCGATCGATTTTGTTCTCTGTTTGGGGTTGGTGTAGATGTTTTCACAGCTGATTACCGTCTCAGGTACCCTCATTCTAATAGAATATGCATGTGTAGTCGACCATACCGGCTTTACTGCACTGCATCTCTACCTCGTTCATTAAGTCTAGCAAGCACTTATGCCTGGGGTGTACGCGATCGTCTTGGCGATCTTAAGGGTCCCTATCAAGGTAATTTACACCAAGGCAGCTACATAACCAATGATATGTCCACGACGAGGTCTGGGGACATCTTTCCATCATCTGTTATCCAAGTTTTGAGTTTTCCAAAGTAACTAACAATGTTCTTTTGATTGTGGAGACATCAGCAGTTATTTCACTGAGCATATATGGTTTGTAGCGATGTGCTCCCTTACAAGATCTACAATTTTATGTAATTCTGGAATTATACCTGGCAAGAAGTTCATACCTCCAGAAAATTTCTTCAGTTTTAAATTCATCATATGTCCTAGCTTTATGGAGCTTGTCCGAGCGCAATAAATTGCTTGCTGGACATCTTTCACTGAGCTTCATGCAAGATGAAAAAATAGCAATTTTCTCTTGTTCATCTAGTATGTGGCGCTTGATGAACATTTGTTCGCACTGACCTTGAAGCTAATGAAATGACATCAATGCGATCTTTTTCTGTGCCAGAGAATTTTGGGGCAGTTTTATCCTCATGGTACACAAACACATGGGGTGTGGTTTATTAGATCATCGGTATTTGTTTCTTGACTCATTTTCACTGTTTGCTCTGTTAATTTAACTTGGACTTGTTTATCGTTGTGTGAGGGAATGGTGGAATATGGTACGATTCCGGACCGGTGAACCCTGTTAAGTATATTGGCCAATGTGTGCAAGACAGCGACAAAGTCCTCACTTGCTGCACGTCAGAGCGGGTTTTCCCACTCATCATCTGAAACTGCCGTATGTTGTTTCTTGGTCTTTAGTTTGTGAGTGAGGTTTGTACAAGGGGTGGGTTGCCTTGGTGCTTTCTTAATTGTTGAGTCTGTTGTTGTGGCAAATTGTGTCATCTGGTGTGTTGCCTTGGGTAGCACTCTCCTAATTGTGAGTCTGTTGTTGTGGCTAATTGTGTGTCATCTGGTATTAACGTGGGTGGTGGCGAAAATATTCCTGTCATTAAGATATGGTGTTATGAAATACGCCTTTTGTTTATTTATGTCCTATTTCAAAATAGATGAGTAAATAAGTAGAAATAAATGATAGATAGTGAGAATGTATAAGTGTATATATGAAATAAGTAAAAAAGTTGAATATAGCTAATTTTAGCACTGAGAAGAAATGAGTAAGTATAATTTTATCCACTTGATACAGATCGTAGAGGTGTATCGATACAAAAGTCGATCTCGGAAAGAAAAATGCAGGGTTGATTGAAGATCTCTTGATAATTCTAGTGCTGTGTTGATGGACGATATGTACTCAGGAAATTCCATGGCCTGGTGCTTGTGGTGGTTAACAGCTGTCCCAGGCAAATCCTCAACATAGAACGTCCGAATTTCCAACTCAATACTGTGGAAATAAATGAGTATGAGTAGGGAGCTATGCGAATAATGAGTAATGAATAGTGGGTGAGAAGTGCCTGGTGTCAGTTACACGTTGCTTGGCGTGGCAAACTCGCGTTGTGATGTCATCTCAGCACATGGTGACATCGGCATTCTCACTGGTAGCTGTGGTGAATACTGAGTAGCGATGCTTAAGCTGGGTGAAGAAAAGGTGGGTAGAGTCCCATCATTTACTAAATGTGGCTCTGGTGTTTTGCTGCGTGTCTTGACCTCCTGTGTCAGCAATGGAGGTAGGCAGAAGAGAGTGGTAGGGGTATGTCAGCTTGTTGCTTTAATATTTCCTTTTCTTTACTTGCTTTGTTTTTTATTCTTCTTGCTGCTGCTTGAAGTTACATGAAGATTATAGTTGTTTTGTAGACTTGTAGGCTATTTGCATTGTAGGCTGGATTTTGTAGGAATTCACTGTAGAACTGAAGTTAATCTTGTAGAGTGTCACCTGCTTTTGTAGAAATTCACTGTTGATTCGAAGACGAGGAATCGCGTGCACTCGCTGCCACCAAAATGTCATAAAAGACTTTGTAGTTACTTGTAGAGAAGTTATCTATTAGACTTGTGGACGAGCGGTTGTTATACTTGAGTTGTTTGTAAGTAGATAATCTTGGTTCCCATTTGTCATGCAATGACAGGAGAGGTAAAGAATAGTATGGGACTATTTTAATTTGTCTTGGAAATATTAACAAAGTCTCTCACACACGAGTGAGTATAAGTAGAGTCCCACTAGCTACCTCCCTGTCTCGCTCTCTCTCTCTCTCTCTCTCTTCCAAGTTGCTAAGCCTTTCTCCCTACTACCTACCGATTCTATGGCCTGTCTCCTTCTGAGCTCTCTTTCCTAAATTCTGGTGAAACAGGGGTCGTGTCACGTGTGTTACACTGTGGTTGGAAAGTTCCAGAAACCTGTGTGTGAGTATGTGTGTATGTCACTAGGCTTTGTTCTCCTGCTATTTCGCTGACAAACTAACTGCATCATCTCTTGACATTGCTACTTCCTAATCTGTCGTCAGCTTTTCCTCAGTTTAACTTGCAAGATCATTTCCCATTCCCAGGCTCGCATAGAGCTGTCTATCTGTCTGTTTATCTATCTATCTATTATGATTTGTAAATATAATATGGACTCACAACACCTTCACTGCATTCAAACCATTGTATTTGCTGTATTCCTCTCCACAATGTATACTCTTCTGGCTCCCCCCCGCCCCTCCACCCAACACCAGTCCAATTCATCCCACCTAATTCTGTCACCCACACCCATTTCATGACCCTTTCGGACACACATTCATGGGAGATAATCTGAAACTTCTCATCACTGCACCACTAATTCTAAAGCACCGATTATCATTACGAATATATTCCAACCAATGTCCCACCACTTCCAGCTGTATAGTCTATCCCACCATTTCCCTTGCTGACCACGTCCATTTCCCTACTTCCATCTTTTACTGTTTCATAACGAGAGAAATGTCTTATGGTCAACGAACGCGTTTGTTCTTTCATCCTTTTCTCGGTCTCTCCCCTTTTTTAATACATTTTTCTCTCTTTCTCCCAACACTCTCTGTACCGTATATCGTTGCTTTTCGATTATTTCTCCTGCTGTCTCTTATATCCTGTGCTGTAACCTATTGCTTCTCATATATTTCTCTGGCTCTTTCCCTTTCTTGATCTCTCGCCCATTCCTAATTTTCATCAGTTAATAATACTCAACGTCTTCCTTGTCTCTCGTTCTTTTTTTTTTTTTTTTTTTTTTGACTTTCTCCTTTGCTCAGTTTTTCTCACTTGATGTGCCACCTCATTTCAGCCTTCTATCTCGCTCTCTCGCTTCTTTCACTTTCTCATTAATCTCTCACTCTCCTTTTTTTTCTCTCACTCATTGTTTTCATCTCATTCCCTTATTTTGATTATTTCTGTCTCGTTCTCTCCCATTTTTGTCACTCGTTTTTCTCGTCTTTTCTGCCCTGTTTTTTTCTGCATCTTTTCCTTACTCCTTTATTTCGCTCGCCTTTCCTCTCCCTGTTTTTTTTTTTTTTTTTCCTTGCTTCCTCCCGTCTTCTATTCACCCATACTTCTATCGCTCTTTTCTGTATATCTTGTTGATATCCCTACTTCCTTCGTTTTTTCTCTTTTTAATCTATTATAACCTTATAATTTTCCATTTTCCATTTTCTTTCCCGCTCCTCTCTCTCTCTCTCTCTCTCTCTCTCTCTCTCTCTCTCTCTCTCTCTCTCTCCAGCTGTGACAATAAGGCAGAGTCCCTGGCCTTGTGAGAGCTGGGGACGAGTGCTGGGACAATACTGGGCAAGGGAGGTAAATGCTCAACTGCTTCCTCCTTTCCTCCGTTCCCTCCATCCCTCCTTCCTCTTTACCTCTCAGTCCTCCCTCTCGCACTCACTACACTCTCAGTCCCTCCTCTCTACCTCACAGAGTCACTCACTCACCCACCCCTCCACCTCTCAGCCTTCCATCTCTCTCCCACTCTCTCCTGCTCACTCTTCGGCCATCGCTCCCTCCCTCTCTCTCTCTCTCTCTCACTCAAGGAAACATTCTTTATCATGATTACAGTTGTTATATGCAGTCAGGATCATTCTAACACACAGCACACTTTGTCCAGCATTTCTGTTTATAATTTGTTTCAGTAGTGAAAATTGTTCTCGACCCTTTCAGCCACCGCCGCAGTGGCTGAGTGGTCATCATCGTTGGCCATGAAGCTGCCGACCCGTTAACGCCAGGTTTTGAATCCTGGTGAGGCCAGCGGGGGTCACGACTCGCGTCCATTCACCCTTTAAGGATTGGTAGGTAAAATGAGTCCCTAGGGTAAAATCTAGGGGAAGTAACTGTGGTAACATGGATTATGCTGTGACCTTGTTTCCCAGGATATTGGATGAAAATTCTGCCACAGTCTCAAAGGCTATAGTTACGGAGATGAGCACCGTGGCTAAGTGCCTCATGATATCTGACTCGACATTAACTTTACCCTTCAACTCAAGGAAGGAAATCATCGGATCAGTAAAATAGCTTCAGTAACAATGGAGTTTTAAAAGATGCTCACGGTGCGAGATAGTTAAGATATTTTCCAAATGTCTTGCTTAGTCATTCAGTGTAACAGTAATATACATAGATTTACATCATATGCATAATGCTACACAACTCTTTTCACCAAGCCTTGACGAAAAAGGATTTTTTGTGTGTCCAACTCAGGGCATAGGCTTTACAGCCTGTTCCCAAGGCCCAATAGTCTTCCTACATACCATACACCTCCACGTGTCACCGTCCATATTATATGCATGCATGCTAGGGCTGTCTCATACAGGACTGGTGTATTCCATAAGCGGGGGTATTGTTACGACACGTTGGAGGGTTCTCTGGTACACCAGTAGTCTTCTTTGTGAAATTCAAATCCTTAAACTGTCCCCTGCCCCAGCGGGATTTGAACCTGGGTCCATTAGGACTATAGGCCGCCTCTCTACCAATGGCGTATGGGTTTGCATAGAGTGGCCCAGACAATGAGATGGTCATTCGATGACAAAGTTTGAGACGTTTACCATGAGGTGGAGGTCTCTAATAACTAAATTTTTATCTGTTCATGAGATGGCATCTGAGTGGGTGTTAAGTATCCTTTGTCACCATGGTTGACATTGGACGATGAGGTGGCAGTCTCGTACGGTGATGAGGCAAACGTCTAGTTTAGTAATGGGCTGGAGCTTTGAGAGAGCATGAAGTAGTTCATATAGCTGCTGGGGCCTTAGGCAGCTCAGTAGAGAACAATGCACAAAGTGGATGTGGGGAAAAGATGGCCCTGTGGGGACTGTGTACCCAGTGGCACTGTGTTAGTGGGATGACCATACTTCCAGTGCAAGGAGACTGGATGAGACGAACAGGTAAAAAACTCTAGTTATCTAGCTCCTGTGGAAAGCAGGTGACCTTGGCACTCAGTGATGGCCGGAGTACCTGTAGCACTCAGCATACACCTCTGACTGAAGCTGCTCAGTTCCAGACACCATTCGACAGGGCCATATTTTGCAAATGAGTCTCCCATAAACTTGCACTCAGTTAATATTGCGCTGTGCAGAATCTACTGATTTTGGATGCAGATGCATGAAGATCTGGACGAGTGCCGTAGCGATTTTTCCCCTGTATGTAGGACGTTTTATTCTCTTGCATACAGTATCATGTGTAGACATTATATAGGCACTAATATATATCTTATAGCACAATATACAGGATGTAGTGTCTGCTGGAGATATACACAGCTTCTTGCTAGGAATGTCAATCCACATAATGTATATCCCCAGTCTTGTTGCCCCAGGCCATCAAGGATTCTCAACATAGGATGTATCTCAAACAATTTGTTTTTAGTCCAGACGACCAAGAATTTCATGACTTACTCAAACATGTGGAGTAATCAGCCATAGTCGGTTAGTCCATGTGAATGGAAATCTACCAGACACTACATCACACCATACATCCTCTCCAAGCTTTAAAATTACAATGTCGGAAAGATTCCCTTCAGATCAGAAAGGGTTGGAGAGAAAGCCCGATAACACGAAGGTCTGCTAGGAGGCTGTGCCGTCACACAATGTTATGCTGTAACTCAGTATACAATATAACTATACAATAAACTCCAAAACCCAGAGAGTGCTCTAACTCACCTCGCTGATACACAAAGGGAGAGAGAGAGAGAGAGAGAGAGAGAGAGAGAGAGAGAGAGAGAGAGAGAGAGAGAGAGACCTAGCCTATGACACACCGTGTAATTCGCAGCGACAAGTTCGAGCCAAACTACGTCTCACGACTTTATTCTAGCAGTGCTCCGACTATCTACAACGGACTTCACTATCTCCCTACAAGTACCTACGACCACGGTATTGAGATTGGTGGCAAGCGGTAATAACAAACCAACTACGATAAACTGCGCCATCGAGATTGGTGGCAAATGGTAATAACGAACCAACTACGATAAACTACGCTAAGCGAGACTGGTGACAGCGGTAAACGAAGCCGATTAAAGTCTCAATCATCAATCTTCAGTCAAACTACAAGCAAAACAGAGAGCAAGAGCTGTCAGAGCATCAATGCAACTTAACTTCGCCCCTAATCCCTCCTAACATCCTCAACCACAACTCCACTATATACGAGAAACAATAGCAATGATAAACCACAACTCTACAAGCCTACAAGTTAACCTCAACAAGGAAAATTAAAGATACATGTTAAGAACAAGAAGCAAACAAAGTGAGTGAAGTGACATCTGAGTATAGCAGAGCACAGCTAACCTACACCATCCGACTGCACCACCCCACCTCGATCCCCACCACTTTTCCACACCACCATCATCAACACCAGGAAGAGGAGAGGAAGTGTTATGACCCTGCAGTGATGACCAAACGATGCTGACGTGTTGAGCTGGATCAACAATGTAAACATCAACACCTCCCACACCACACCTCACGCCACTGCTGTTCTTGTGAGTTGAATTCTTCTAACCAAGGATGTATTAGTTAACACTTCATCACTTACATATCTACCCATAATATACTAACAATTACTTAACGCTTCCCACAGTTCTTACAACTCAGGCGGGAGGCGAACCCGCGTCCACCAGCGTGCGAGACGCACAACCACTGTACCACAGAGGCTATTAGCAACTACACAGTGAGAGACAGTTACACAATTTACACTGACATATGTGTTTTATATTTATAATTTGGGGGGCAATCAAGAGAAATGTAGAATGTGATTTAGTGAGTAATTCCATTATGCTAAGAACACTGCCTACTTTAGTGCCCGAAGAATCAGCATTAGCAGTGCCAAAAGCCCTAACGCAAGAACCAGAAAACGATCAACGAATTATGAATTACGAAACACCACCAGAGACAAGAAATATCAGAAAACCAAACTCGGGAAACAAAACACACACTAGATAGAAATGATATAGAACAACAAACGGATGCAATTTACACTGAAGTAAATAATGATGACCCTTGGTCAGAATTTTCAGATGTAGACAGTGAACTTTAAAAAATTTACCTCCAACTTACTATAACTTAGGCCATAGAGTATTAAGGTCAGGAAAAACATGTAAATTTCCTGTAAATGACGATTGCAAGGAAAACACTGTAAAGATGGCTACCTCAGATGCAGCAAGCACCAGTGCAGTACCTTCTCAACAAAATTTCAGTAATACTCCATTTCCAGTGTATATTTTTCATGAAGACAGTGATCTCACAACATTCTCTGGTACTGAAAAAGACAAGATTGACAAACACACTTATAGAACAGTGTCAGCAATATTTCATTAGGAGACACATTACAGACGAGAAAGGAAAAATAGCTGTTTTTTCAACTAGAATAAACCAAGAGAGACGCCCACCTGGCAATTTGCTCAAGTCAGACAAGCTGTTGAGAGCTTCAACATTTGAGCAATTTATGACAGAATTTCTCAGGGAAATTCTCTGCAAGCAGGAATTTTCTCGGTGGTATAACACCAGAACTACACAAAATTGTAGACCTACTAAGGCAAACACACTCAGGCTCGGATCTAGGGAAAATAACAGCAGATATTTCCACTATTAAGAAAACCTTGTTAGCTAGCCTATAAAACTCAAACTGGGTCACAGATAATGGTAATATAGCATCAGTAAATGCCGTTGACATCATTGGCTACATATCAGCCTTATGCAAATTTCCTGACAGGGTGTTCAAAATAGCCAAAACCATCCCATATAATCCAGGGATGTGTTTACTTGATTTCATTTATGAGGTGGTATTAAACTGCAGGAAAGCTGGAGTGATTGACACATCACAGGCCAACAGGACAGGGATAAAAGTGCCAGAAATTGTAGCAGGGATAATTAAGTCAAGTCCTGGCAAGGGCCAGAGACATGCTCTTTCAGTTCACAAACAAACACACAGTCAAGTTAGCTCATGGACTCGTTCCGCACATCAGGTAACATGGCGGTACAAAAATCTGGCCGAAGTCCCAGTAGACATTGGTCGGCACAAAGACAAACAAATGGAAGATCACCTCGTAGCTTGAACTCAAGTAACACGCTCTGTTACTATTGCGCAAATCCTGGTCACACAGAATCTGAGTGTTACATTAAGAACAAACAGGACGGGCAAAAGGGTTTGGATCATATTGCAGGCACCATAAATCTTCCAGTCACTGGACCTCAGACTGTAAAACAGTAGAAAAACTGGTATCCATCTATAGGTCGGGGGAAGGTCGTACCAGCACAAAAGACGACACATAAAACACTTTAATAAACAAATAGCCTAGTCACCATAGGAAGTATTTTTGGAAATGAAAGCATTTTGGTCTCTGCTATATGTGAGGAGGAAGAGATTTCATTATTTTTGGATTCAGATTCACCAGTAAATTTAATAATGCAAGATGAGTTAGAAATTTTTTTTTATAAATAGAAGAAAAGTGACGTTTTTTGGAAAATTCAGACTTAAATTTATACACAGTGGATGGTAAAGAAAGACTAGTTATTAATATGACTGAGTTAAACATGAAATCCAGAGACCACAAAGTCATTCACTAACACCTTTTACGTAGTAGAAAAATTATCAATTAGAAGAAATATGCTGCTTGGACTAAATGCAATGAGGACACAAAATACTGTATTAAACTGATGCCCCATTTCAGTGGAATTAACTACGACAGCGAATTCATAGAAGAACTTTCATCTTCTGATACTACAACCAACATTTATAGAAAAACTAGAGTCACAAGAGCGATTACACACAACACAAAGGTACCTGTAGAGTCTGACGTACAATCAAAGAAAACGAGCGCTTAGACCAGCGCCGACACCCACCTCTCACCTACTCACCCGCAATCCAATCAGGGCTCGCTCACTCACTCAGCAAGAATTGATTATGATATAAATTTAGCACCAAAATCATTTATGCAAGTTATTATTAAATAAACTTATCACGAGGAGACAGGGAGGGAAAAAAAAGAAAGAGAAACATGGATCAAGTCAAAGAAACTATCAAAAAAGGAAAAAATAGAGTCTGAAACAGGTCCGAAGGACAATGAAAGTAGGAAAACAATAAATTATATCACTGAAGAACAAAAACGGTGAAGTCATTAAATGCATATATATGATGGTGAAGAGAGCTGCAAAATTCAACAAAGAACAGTATGCATCTATAACAATAGTATCAGGAGTTAACTTTTCAGTTGACACAAATGAAATATCTGAAGTAACACCAAACGAAGTAAACATTTCTCTTAAAAGTATGAAATGAAGGAAGGCCCCAGGAGAAAATGAAATACTATCAGGTTTACTGTTGGATGCAGTAGTAGAAGTACAAAAGCTCGCCCACTCATTTACACAGCGCATAAAGAAGTAAATTGTAAAAACATGGGTGTAATACTTTTTTTTTTTTTTTTTTTTTGCTTTAAAAAAGACGACTGAAAAAATCTTAGTAACTATCGACCTATTAGCTTATTACCAGTGATACATAAACTCTTCACTAAAGTCCTTACAAACAGGATAAAAACAAATTTGGAAGAAAACCAACCTCGCAAACATGCAGGATTCCTTAGTGGGTATTCGACTACTGATCATCTACACACAACGAACGAGACAACTGAGATAACTACAGAATACAATAAACCACTGTGCATAAGTTTTGTTGATTAAGAAAAGGCGTTGATTGAGGAGTCTTTCGACTCAGTGCAGCACACAGCAATTTTAAATTCATTTCGGGAATAAGGAATAAATGAAAACATTGTAAAATTCCTCGAAAACATGTTAAGAAGGACTGCTACAGTTAAAAAACTTAAAGACTCGAAAAAGTTAAGACTGAGAAGAGAACTACAGATTCACCAACATTATTTACAGCATGTCTAGATGGTATTTTCAGAAAGCTAGACTTGGCGAACAAACCAGTAAACATAGATGGAGAAAATGTAAACCATTTATGATTCGCAGATGACATTCTCCTAATCTCAGAGACAATAGAGGCATTGCAAGAAAAATGATCTAAACAGAGAAAGTTCCAAACCAGGGCTAAAGATGAATCAGAGTAACTCTATTGCAATGTTTAATCCAAAGACACTACAAAGCATCATCAGCAAAAGCGAAGAAATTGTTTTAAGAAGTCGAGGAGTAAAATTACTTGGGGTAATACTAAACCTAACGATAGACTATGATGGCGAAAGAAAGACACATTACAACTGGATTGAAAGCTTTTGGAAGATACTGGGACATCATGATTTACAGCTTGTCAATGTGTATTAAACGGTTGTGAGACCTGGCAATTGACAAAAACGATGGAAAATCAACTAATCTGTTTTTAAAGAGCAATCGAAAGGTCAGTGTTGGAAATATGTTTAGGAGACAGGAAAGGATCATATTGGGTGAGAGAGCAGACTAAAGTCAAAGACGTTATAGAAGTTATAAAAGAACAGAGATGGAGATGAGCAGGTCATATAGGAAGTAAAAGGGATAAATGATGGAACAAGAGGCTGACCGACTGGACTCCAAGAAATTGTAATTGTAGCAGAAAAAAGCCAGACAGGATGTGGAGAGGTGAGATAAAGAAGTTTGCAGGAAAAGCTTGGCATAGATTGGCTCAGTCAAGTAATTCGTGGAAAAAGTATGGACGAGGCTTTTGTTCAGCAGTGGATTTCGAATGGCTGATGATGACGATAATTATATATATATATATATATATATATATATATATATATATATATATATATATATATATATATATATATACACACACACACACACACACGGTGTCCCACAAGTCACGCATCATAGGGTAGAAAGTTAATTATGTTTTTCTCTTCCAGGGTTTGTAATATAGATGCACAGCGACATTGACCCAAGAGGAACGCATTGAGATCATATTATTGGTGGGTTTTTTACATGTGGGGGATTTTTACGTATGAAGTCATTTAAAGGCCAATGTGTATGCTGAGAAGATAACGCCACTGCCTCATCTCAAATCAAGACTCACAGCTGCATCCAAAGAAATAACACCTGACATCTTACGACATGACCTCGATAAGTGTGTCACTCTTCTTAATATTTGTATGAGGCACGACTGTCAGCACTTCGGACATATACTTTAAACTTCAGTTTTCTCTATGGTGCGTGGCTTGCGAGACACCCTGTTAATAAATAAATATATATATATATATATATATATATATATATATATATATATATATATACAGACAGAGAATCTTTCTCTTGTATACTGTGTTTTGGGGTATATATATATATATATATATATATATATATATATATATATATATATATATATATATAGTATATCTATCAGTCTATCTATCTATCTACATATATATGTATATATACACAAGAGTATTTCTTTCTATCTATCTATCTATCTATATCTATATCTTTATCTATATCTATGTATCTATATCTATCTACCTATCTATCTATTTATCTATATATGTATACATATATATATATATATATATATATATATATATATATATATATATGTTGTGCTACATGTTCAAAGCTCAACTCCTTGTTTTAGACACGAGCGACTGACCTGGGGTTCCCTTCAACACTGGGTCTAGAACATGCAACTAAAGGAACAGGGCATAAAAACTCGGGTCAACCAACCTTACACGTATATTACTATAAAGATACTGTAACACAATGCCAAACACAATACACTGTTCAAATGAACACACTCTCTGAGACAGGAGGACTCTGGTTGGGTTACTGGCAACTGAGCTTTCACAGGTGTCGTCCAGGTGTGGGAGGGGTCCTGTCAGGCATGCTTTCCCTCAGGAGACATGGGACCACTGCTAGGGATTGGGTCATCCGAGGTGGACTGGTGGTTGGTGTAGAATGAGGCCTTCCCCTGGTGGGGCCTCGGTGGTTAGGTCGATCCTCAGAACTGAGGCCGAACAGGGCGAGCAGGCACGCTTCTCTGCGCCCACTCCTGGAGGAGGGCTGCTCGTCGGTAGGGCCAGGGAGGTCTCGCCCTGAAGTCCTGGGGGTGTCCCTGGGTGACTGGGGGCAGCGGCCTCGCTCAGGTGGAGAGGCCATCAGGGGCTGCCTGCGGCATCTCTTCCTCTGGGAGTCCAGGAGCGAAGGGTTACATAGGGGTGCTGGCTGCAGGGAGCGGATCCACAGACTCACTATGGGGCCACTTCATATCCTCTCCAGTTACAACTCTGCCGAGGGGCTGGCTCTGTGAGGAGAGCGAGATTGATTGATTGATTGACTGATTGAAAAATAATTAAAATCTGGCGGTGCAACTGCCAAGGTCATATGCCGCCGAAGGACAAATTAAAAGACACAGCAAAATAAAAGATGCATATTCAAAATAAAGTTAATATCTGTTAGTAGCAACAAAACACTGAAAATAATAAAAAAAAGTTTATAAAATATCAATTACTTATAAGAGTGGAAGGAGGACCACCTCCTGAAAAAACTAAAAGCATCAGTAAAATCGCTAGAGGCTTCACCAAGCATCGAGGACAAAGAGTAGGCACCATCTGCTCCCTTATGCCTATGGAGGAATCTCTGACGTAGGTACCCCAGACTCAGACACTCGACCAACAAGTGACGAACAGTAAGGGGAACAAGGCAGTAATCATATTACGGTTGAGTCTCACCACACATGAGAAACCCATGCGTAAGCTAAGAATACCCAATGCGAAGCCTAGCAAGAGCCACCTCCAATCGCCAAGACATAGAGGGAAGAACCCGTGGCACAACCACTCTATAAAAGATTTCTTTTAGTCTATTGTGAGAAACAACATCCCAGTGTCTCTGCCAACACGAACGAATTGCGTACCGCAAGTAAGGTGTTACATCAGAAGCAGGAAGTGGGTAGTCGGTTGGGGGCTGTTGAGGAGATGCAGCTTTAGCTAAAGAATCTGCCTTCTCATTCCCCACCACACCAACATGTGCAGGAACCCAACAGAAATCTACACGGCTGTCACGACAGCCAAGAAGAAAAAGCCACTCTAAAATTGATAAAATCAATGGATGGGATGCATTAAAAGACTCCAGTGCAGACAAAGCACTACGCAAGTCACTAAAAATCACAAAAACGGATTGGGGGAGAGTAAAGATGATTTTAAGAGCATATAAAATTGCAGTCAGTTATGCCATTTATACTAAAGTAATGCCAGGAAGGCTACCGCCCCTACTAAAAGAAGGGAACACAACACCAAATCCTACTCCAGTATCAGTCTTAGACCAGTCAGTATAGACAGGGACAGAACCCTCATGTTCTAAAAAGAGAGAGAGGGATACATGAGAGGGAAGTGAGCCCTTTTTTTTTCAACAACGGACCTACAGAATGGCATGTGAGGTAGTAGCCAAGAACCCACCCTTGGGATCCAATGTGGACAAATTGTCAGTCTCGGAACAGAGAGGGCTAACATAACAGACCGGACCCTGTAACCAAATGGCTTTGGGAAATTAGGACGGGTGTCAAAAACAGAAGATCGGGAATCCTGGGAGTCGATGGCACAAGAAATTGAGTCTGGAATGCAGTGAAGACGATACCAACATCTCATCATTAGCAACTGGCGTTGGAAATCCAAGGGGAGTACACCAGCATCCACCAACAAAGTTGGAATTGGGGATGATCTGAATGCCCTAGTTGCCAGACGCACATCAGCATGATGCACAGAGTTAAACATTGAAGATGGGCATCTGTTGCAGAGGAGTAGACCTCACACCCATATTCAGGTTTAGGAAGAATAAGAGACCTATCCAAGAAGAGGAGGGTCTGACGGTCAGCATCCCAAGTGGTATGAGCTAAAACCCTCAAAAGGGTCAAAGCTTTAAGACAAGCTGCCTTAACAGAATGAATATGAGGAATCCAGGTTAGTTGTCTATCAAACAGAAGACCCAGAAACCGCGTCTCTTCCACACAGGATATTCTCCTACCATAGAGATACAAGTCAGGGTCTGGGTGAACCTCGAAGACGACTAAAATGCATAGCCACTGTCTTTGTTGAAGAAAAATGGAAACCACGATTTTCTGCCCAGTCAAAAATTCTGTTGAGAGCCAGCTGCAACTTCCTCGCTATCAGAGACATTCCAGATGCGGTAAAGGAAATCGAGAGGTCATCGACATATAGTGATCCTCGTACACCGTCAGAAAGTACACTGATGACGCTTTAATGGCTACAGCAAACAGAGTAACACTAAGGATACTTCCCTGTGGTACTCCATCTTCTACTACTTGGGCATTAGAAAGCACTCCTCCCACTCGCACCCTTAAAATTCGGTTAGATAAAAACTGTTAAATTAAAATAGGCAAGCACCCACAAAGACCAAACTCATGAAAAACGAGTAAAATACCATGATGCTAGGCAATGTCATATGCCTTCTCCAGATCAAAGAAGACCTTGACCTGGTGTTGGTTAGTGGAGAAAGCCTCACAGACAGAAGATTCCAAGGACAGCAGTGCATCAGAGGTAGATCGCATTTTTCTAAAACAAAACTGGGCGGGGGATAAGAAATCACCTCTCTCCAAAAACCACACAAGCCTAACATTGACCATCTTTTTAAGAACTTTACATACACATGACGTTAGAGAAATAGGCCGATAATGCATTGCCTGTAGGTGGTCCTTATCTGGTTTGGGGATGGGGATAACTACAGCTACACCCCAACAAGCTGGAAACTCCCCAGAACACCGGATCTTATTGAACAGTGAAAACAAAAACAACAGGGACTCATCAGACAGGTGAAATAAAAAGTCATAAAGAATATCATCATAACCAGGAGAAGAGTCATGGCACTGCGACAGAGCTGTCTGGATTTCAGAAATTGAAAATGGAACATTGTAAGGCTCTCTCCCAGCAGAGGCAAAACTGAGATCACGAGACTCTAGGCGCCGACGTTGGCAAGCTGAAGGCGTACCCGCATCCTTCTGTGATACACTGGCAAAATAATCAGCAAGCAACTTGGCAACAGCAAAAGGATCAGCCACAGTTTCACCTGCTGCAGATAAAATGGGAGGTGAGGGAGCAGTAAATTTCCCTGAAAATTTTCTTACCCGGTTCCACATCTGGGTGACGGAAGTCCTCGAATTCATGGAGAAAACATAACCCTTCCAGGATGAACGCCTGGCCTCCTTAAAAACCCGCCTCATGTGAGCTCCTTCCCTCTAATACGCCACCAAGTACTGAGGATCCCCACAATGATGACGAAGTCGAGAGAAGGTGACTCGTTTGGCTCTCACTGCGGAAATGCACTCAGAGTTCCACCAAGGAACCGGACGTTTAGGAAACTGACCCTTTGTTCTTGGAATAGTTAAAAGGGCTGCTGAGTGCAACAAGTCATTGAAATATGACACTGCTTCAGTAAGACAGCCAAACTCATTGACAGAAATGGAATGGAACTTAATTCCCTGAAACGTGGTCAGTCAGCCTTATCCAGAAGCCAGCAGGTCCACCTGCACTAACAGTTAAAAGTATGGGAAAATGGTCACTGCCATACAGGTCTGGTAACACATCCCAAGTAAAATCTAAAACTGCATCAGCAGAGCATAAAGACAAATCAATGGCAGTAAAAGTTCCAGTCTGGCTAGGAAATAAGTCATTTTATGAGCACTGAAAATGCCCACCCCTCATCTTCCACTAAGAAGGCCAGCATAACATCCTGAGGGTTGGCCTCATTGTTTCCCCATAGTGGATGGTGACCATTCATATCTCCCAGTAACAGAAAGGGAGAAGGAAGGCCATGAATAAGGTGTTCCAGATCCGCCCTTTCAACAGTAGCACTGGGAGGTAGATAAAGACTGCAAACTGTATACTGCCGATGTAAAAATATCCGGACAGCGACAGCCTGCAGGGGAGTAGAGATGTCCAGATGACTGTACGGAATATCCTGGTGAAGGAAGATAGCAACACCTCCATGATGACCTTGGCCCGGTACAGAAGCACCAACAAGCTGTCCAACAACCTTCCAAGGTGGGGACCGGACCACAGCTGAACCATCAGCTTCAGCTGTTACATGGCTAGGTCCCTCAGCCTGCTGGACAGAGGGAACAGGAGAGGTATCAACAGAAGGCTCAGCAACAGAGACCTTATGTAGCAGGTCTTCATGATCAGAGGACTCTGATGAAGAATGGTGACTTCTGCCAGGAACAGATGGAGCCTTGGGCATACTGGCTAAGGCAGGAGAAGATGAGTCATGGACATCTGCCACCACCACAGAAGTATGTAAGTCGTCAGCAACTGCAGTGGGGCCGGAAACAATTGGGGTAGCAGTCAGGCAAACTTCACTCTCACCAACAGCACCAACCATGGGGACAGCATCCTCCAGATCACGAGTTGAAGGAGTGGGTACTGGAATACATCGAGGCTGCCTTTCAGATACAGGGCGGTGCACCAACACTCCAGAAGGACAGCAGCATAAGTAACTCCCGGCTGGAAAAAGTGAGTCTGGGCTCTCTTCTTAGCTTCAGGAAACGAAACCCTCTCAGTTGTTTAAATAGACAAAATCTCTTTTTCTAGGCAGTAGCGTGGGAGGTTTTTAGAATTTACAGTATGAGGACCCCCACAATGATAGCATTTAAGGGGTCCTGGACAGTCACTGGTATGACTTGGTTCACCACAAGAGACACATACAGCAGGAAGGCCAGCCTGTGCATGGCGGCAAAAGCGGCTAACATGGCTATAACCTTGACAATGGAAACAGCACTTTGTGGATGGCACATACAGCTTCACTGGAATAGATAGCCAAACAAGTTTCATCGATGCAGGGAATGTTAATCTATCAAAAGTCAAGAACAGCGTTGGAGTTGGGGTCAGAACACCGTCAATTTTCTTTTGCACACAGTGAACACTCACAGCATCAGAGGAGTGAAGTTCCTCCAATAATCGGGCCTCTGGGTATTGGAGGAGGTCCCAAGAGCATACAGTATAACCCCCTAACTCTGGTTGAAGGTGTCATGGGGTACACAGGACATACTGTTGCCAGATATGGAGGTCAGATTCCAGAGACGGGAGCTTTCTGCTGGGGAGGACACCTCAATAAGTAGGCTACTATCCCCCTGGGTTGAGATTGCCGGTTCACGGACACAGGCAGAAACAATGGCTCAATGGAATTCAAAAATATCTATATCCAGCACTGAACCACCAGCAGAGGGTTTCAATACTAGATACTTAGCAAAGGTCGCAGGCTCAGTCTCTTCCAGGCCGAACCTCAGAGCCAAACCAACCTGACGTGACCTTCTGCTATTCCCAGTTGAACGCTGGGTCAGAGGAGGATAGTCCTTTGGGGTCTGGTAAGGCTCTAGCATGCCAATTTGAGAGGACGACTCTGCAGAATTACCGGGGACAGATGAGGTGTCGTCAACAGTGTTTTTTTTTAATTGTTCGATTAATGTACTACAGAAACTTCATTCCCCCACCCCTCCACCCACCATGGAGCCCAACAAGGTGAGGTCGTATGCCAGGGACAACACCACTGGTGACCCCAGAAGTAGCGGGAGAGTATACGCGGGTAACCACCGGGGGACCTTGGCAAGGGTGACTCCAGGACGGTAGGAGCCACCAGGCCGCATAGTGCCCACTTGACCCTAGCCAACGCATGATCAGCTGATTGACCTGGTCGGGCCCAGCCAGGCCACCCGTCTAGCCAGAATAAGGGACCAAAGAGGTGTATTGCTACCTGCAGGGTGCATCGTAGCAGCATTGCTCAACCTCCAGGACTCCAGTCTCCCAGCATTACGGGACGCCACGCATTTCAAACATGTGGGGAGACAACCATCCTGCCCTAGATGACAAATGGGCAAGGACTAACATCAACAGCAGGCCTCCTCCATCAGTGATGTAGGGGGTACTTAGTTCACATGGCCAACAAATGCTGAACCCTACAAAGGGAGGCATGCCTCCAAAGTAGGTGGCACTGTCAGCCACGCTTCAAGCCCTGCCACCACGTCAAGGTGACCCCCTGCAGCAGGAGAAGAGAGCGAGAGGGGTGTCCCGCTCTGCCTCTGGAGGGGTGAGGCAAGCAAGGGACGTCCTCCACGAGGGGCGTCACAGGGGTAGCAGACGAAGGACAGATAGTGGCCGATCCCTCCCTGGCACGGATGGGGGCCTTCACCACAGTTCCACTTACCCCTGGGACAGCAGGTGAGAGACGGACGGTGGCTGATCTCTCTCCAGCATGGACAGTGGCTGTCATCATGGTCCTGCTTCCTGTGGAGGTGGCAGATGAAGGACAGACAGTGGCCGATCCTTACCCAGCGCAGACGGTGGCTGTTCCTGTGGCTCTGCCTTTCCATGGGACTGCAGATGAGATGAACGGGGGCAGTCACCGGGGTTCTGCTACCAGCAGAGCCTGCAGGTGAAGGACGGATGGTGGCCGACCCTTCCCTGGCACGGACGGTTGCCATCACTGCAGTCCTGCAGGGGGTGGTAGATGAGAAGCGTACGGTGGCCGACTTCTCCCCAATGCGGACAGTGGCCATCATCGCGGTTCTACCTGGGACCGGCGAAAAGCAAGTCCCACCCTGATCATGGCAAGTGATGATCAGGCTGGAGAGTAGTCTGCCAGGGTGGCATTCCTCTTGTTGTCCCTATTGAGAGGAAGAGGGGTGCAAGGTGGTGGGGGACATAGGCCCATCTGGCCTGGGCCCTCTACCCACTCTATGCACCTCCCTATGGTCTCTCCTTGGGGTAGGTGTTTCGTCACCTTGTCCGTGGTCCCTCCTTGGGGTGGGTGTTTCGCCACCCCGTCTGTGGTCTCCCGTTGGGGTGGGTATTTCAATATATATATATATATATATATATATATATATATATATATATATATATATATATATATATACAAATATATATATATATATATATATATATATATATATATATATATATATATATATATATATATATATATATATATATATATATATATATATATATATATATATATATCTTCATCATCAACCGTTTGAGTATCCACTGCAGGACCGGCCTATCTCGAACGAAGTCGGGACGATACAGCTAATGTATCTCTACCAAGTCGCTTAGGCTGTCTGGTAGAGATTGTATGTAGGGTGAGAAGTGCTTGTAAGTGTAACTGTAGTGTTCGAATGGCTTTTGATGTGTGTGTTGTCTGTGAACACAGTGTAATCGGCCCGCGCAAGCCGACTGGGTGCAAGGATACTTTATAGTACGTGACACTGGTTCAACCACAGCACCCCTTGTGTCCGCCAATGCAGTACATAACTGGGTGAACACTCCCAAAGTTTATTACCCTGGCGGGGCGCGAACCCTGGTTCACTCGTGTACGAAACGCACACTCTACCACTGTACCGCAGAGGCTCCATATATGTATGTATAAAAGAGGTACAAGGTAGGGTAGTGGATGTTGGTGTGGCCCTGGTTAGAGAGGATAGTGTTTGGAAACTCCCTGTACTGTTGTCTGCAGATGATATTGTGTTGTTGAGTGAAGACTAAGGGGAGCTGCAATTCTTGGTGGATGAGTTTGGGAGAGTGTGTAAGAAACGGAATCTAAAGGTCAATGTAGGGAAGAGTAAAGTGATGGTCTTTGAGAGAGGTGAAGTCAGTGAATGTACAGCGAGGTTGGATGGTGAGGAATTGGAAAATATGAGTACGTTTAAGTACTTGGGTAGTGTGCTGAGTAAGGATGGGGGTTTGGAGGGTGAAGTGCTTGAAAGGGTACAGCAGTGAAGAAAGGTTGCTGGTTCTTTGAAAGCAGTGATAAGAAACAGGGAAGTAAGCATGGAAGTGAAAAAGTTACATGACAGTATTGTGATACCAACTCTAACGTATGGAAGTGATGCTTGAACGTTGTTGGAAAGACACAAGTCAAGAGTGAGAGCAGTGGAAATGAGTTATTTAAGAGGAGCCTGTGGAGTCACATGGAGAGACAGGCTGACGAATGAGGATATAAAGGAGCGTTGTGGTGTGGATATGGATGTGATAGGAAGCGTTATGAGGAACACACTGAGGTGGTTTGGCCATGTGGAGAGGATAGAGGATGAGAGACTGACGAAGAGAGTGTATGTGAGTGAGGTGGAGGGGGAAAGAGGGAGGGGGAGGCCGAGGATGAGATGGAGGGATGGGGTGGAGAGGTATATGAGACAGGGGGGTGTGAGTTGGGAGCAGGGGAGTGAAATGACAGGGGACAGGGCGACGTGGAGGCGATCTGTTTTTTGGCCACCCCAAACGGGATTGAGGCGTCTGGCAATATATATATACAACTATATATATATCCCATTGGAGCCCAATGTCCCGAGTATTGGACAGAACTGGGATTTTTCTTGGCTTTATAAAGTAAGGAACCCCCAGGTAGGGACCTATGAGCTTCGCAACTATGAGCCGATAGGCAGAGGGCGGTACGCTTATAGACCCTCCCTGTGCGATGCCTCACCCAGCATCCCTGGGATTCAGTGGGTTAATGACTGGCAAACCTACCAGTCTCTATATTCTTTTGGAGCCCAGTGTCCCGAATATTGGACAGAACTGGGATTTTTCAATTCTTAATAAAGTAGGGAACCCTAGGGTAGGGACCTATGAGCTTTGTGACGATGAGCCGATAGGCGGAGGGCGGTATGCTTAGAGACCCTCCCAGTGCGATGCTTTACCCAGCATCCCTGGGATCCAATGGTGTATATATATATATATATATATATATATATATATATAGTAAGCCCCCGTGTTTGGCGAATTTCAACTTGGCGAAACTCACTTTTGGCGGTAGGGTGGCCACGGACCACCGAATACGCGCTTGGCGATTTGAATTCAAACTTGGCGGTCCCCTGGCGGCCGCACGTTGAACCACACGGCTGCCCGGTGACCGGTGACGTCAGACCAACCTCCCCAGCCACCCCAACCTCCCCAGCCACTTTATAGGCAATTTATATGGTAAAAAGAACTCACGTTTGGCGAAATTCGCATTTGGCGGTAGTTTCGCCAGACTAATTGGATAGCCAAACGCGGGGGCTTGCTGTATATATATATATATATATATATATATATATATATATATATATATATATATATATATATATATACTGTTTCTTTTGTCCTTTCATTCTCACCTGCTCCTGCACATATACCCCAAACATACTCCTATTCTCTCACACTCTCACCTCTCCATTTCGTTTCAGTTATTCCACATACATCAACTTTCTCACCCTCAAGCACCTGGAAAATCTCTTTTTCACCTCATCATTCGCTCTCCTTACATTCCACGTTCCGATTACCGTGTTCTTTGTCCGGTCCTTGGTCGTCATCTTTTGGTCAGTCCTTGTCCGAGGCTTATTGTTTGTCCTTTTAGTTAGTTGTTTTCCGGGGAGGGGGACTAACCCTCCGCCAACCCTTTTAGTCGCCTTTTACGACAAGCAGGGATACTGGGGGAGTATTCTTGAAAAAAACCTTACCCCCAGGGGGTATATATATATATATCGTTTTCGTTTTCGTTTTTAAAGGCTCCAACATGCTTGCATGTGTCGGCCTTGGTCACCTAATGGCGGCTGCACGATCCATTGCAGCCTCCCTGTTCAGTCCCTTAACCCTAAGGTCACACTTAATGACCTCGTCCCATGTCTTTCTTGGTCTACCCCTCATAACCCCACCTCCAATATTAACATTTCTCAACTTCCTCACCCAATTATCATCCCCCATCCTCTCCACATGTCCAAACCACCTCAATCTACCTCTCATCATCACAACACCAATACACTCCAGTCCCATCCTACCTCTCAACTCTTCCATCGTAAACCCAGCCCCACCAGACCTTGGACACAGGAACGCACTGCACATCCACCCAATCATTGTCATTTCTGTACGTCTGAGCCGCTGAATATCTTCCTCCTTCACTGCCAAGGTCTCACTACCATACAGCATTACACTCCTAACACATGCTGCATACAAAGATCCCTTAGCACGTAGGGAGAGCCATCTCAATGTCAGGAGAGGCAAGAGCTCCCTGAACTTCTTCCAACCACTTCTCACCCTAGCCACAGAGCTAGCTCAAGCCCCACCTCCAGCACACAACATGTCTCCCAAATAACAAAACTCTTCCACATACTCAAGAGATTCACCAGCAAGTTCAATCCTTTCACGTCTGACAATCTCCACCTGCTCACCCCGGCAAGCCGTACACATAAAATCAGCATTATCTCGCAGTCTACCTCTGATACCACTACATCTCTTATGCACCCATTTATCACATATATATACTATATACATATATATGTATGTATATATATATATATATATATATATATATATATATATATATATATATATATATATATATATATATATACCTATTTTTTTTTTTATGCAAGGAAGAAGGAACCAAAGGCCATGAGCCTGCAGTAACAGTTCCCTCCAAGAGAAAAACAAAATACAACAGAGAGCCAAATTCAAGATCCGATCATTTTCAGATGCCTGGACACATTGCGTTTGAAAGACTGGAGATCATAGGCAGCAGGAAATACAGACTGAGGGAGACAGTTCCAGAGTTGACCTGTTGCATAAATGAAAGACTGGGAGTAACGGTTAACTCTTGCATTAGAGAGTTGGACAGAAAAGGGATGAAAGTTTGTTGCCAGACGGGTGCTACACCCCCGTCGTAGAGGTGGAGGAATGCAAGCAGACAGTTCAGAGGAGCAGTGACCATTAAAGTAGGGATAGAAAAGAGATAAAGATGGAACAGTGCGGCAAAGAGACAGAGGTTGAAGGGAGTCAGTAAGAAGAGGAGAGTTAATGAGACGAAAAGCCTTTCACTCCACCCTATTGAGAAGAGCTGTATGTGGGGAGCCTCCCCACACATGAGAGTTGTACTCCACACACGGGCGGATAAAACCCCTGTATAGAGTCAACAATTGTGCAGGGGTAAAGAAAGAGTGGAGTTGGCTTAGCACACCCAATTTCTTAGAAGCAGATTTTACAAGAGATGTAATATGATCTTTCCGAGATAAGTCCCGAGTAAATGAAACCCCAAGCATGTTCAAGGATGATGTAGGATTAAGCTGAATATTATTAAACATTAGTGGGTATACCTGTGGAAGATTTTGTCAGGTTGATAGGTGTAAGAACTGAGTCTTAGATGCATTAAAAACAACCATATTATTTTTACCCCAGTCAGAGATACGAGCCAAGTCAGACATTAGGTGTGCCATAGCCTCATCCCTTGTTTGTTGAAGTAACTGTTGAGATGGGCATTGCGGGAACCAAATGGAAAGGTGAAGGGTGGAGTCATCAACGTATGAGTGGATAGGATTAGATGTACAGCTTAGAAGATCATTGATGAATAAAAGGAAGAGAATTGGTGATACGACAGAGCCCTGAGGAACACCACTGTTGATAGATCTAGGAGAAGAACAATGGCCGTCTACAACAGCAGCAATAGAACGACCAGAAAGGAAGCTAGCGATGAAGGCACAGATAGAAGGATAGAAACCATAGGAGGGCAGTTTGGGAATTAAAGATTTATGCCAGACTCGATCGAAAGCCTTTCAGATGTCAAGTGCAATGGCAAAGCTTTCGCTAAAGTCCCGAAAGGAGGATGACCAGGAGTCTGAAAGGTAGGTGAGAAGATCGCCAGTGGAGCGTCCCTGACGGAACCCGTACTGACGATCGGAAAGAAGGTTGTGATAGGAAAGATGCCTTAAAATTTTTCTATTGAGAATTGACTCGAAAACTTTTGAAATACAGGACGTTAAAGCAATTGGACGATTGTTGGAGGGTTGGGAGTGGTCACCCTTCTTTGGGACTGGCTGAATGAGAGCAAACTTCCAGCAAGAAGGAAACGTACAAGTTGACAGACAAAGGCGAAAGAGTTTGCCTAGGCAGGGTGTAAGCACAGAAGCACAGTTCTTGAGAACAACAGAAGTGACCCCATCAGGCCCATATGCCTTGTTAGTACTGAGGCCAGTGATGGCAGAAAATACATCAGCTGAAGAAATTTTAATGTCAGCCATGAGGAAGTCTGAGGGGAGAAGTGATGGAGGAACAGCACCGGAATCGTCTAAGGTTGAATTGGAGGAGAAAGTCTGTGCGAAGAGATCTGCTTTATCAGTAGAAGAAATAGCTATAGAACCATCAGAGTAGAAAAGAGGAGGGAAGGATGATGAGGTGAAGTTGTTAGAAAGATTTTTGGCAAGGTGCCAGAAGGAGCGGGAAGAATTCGAGTTGGAGAGTTGAGAGCATTTAGTATGGATGAAATTATTTTTAGCAGAGTGAAGAACAGACTTAGCACGATTCCGGGCAGAAACGTAAAGATGATGTGATTCAGGGGTGGGTTGGCTCCAGTACCTTTTGTAGGCCCTCTCCTTGTTGCGGACAGCATTAGAACAAGCGTGATTAAACCAAGTCAAAGGATATGAGAAAGGAATGTATGCTTCCATGCCCGAGAGAATAACCTCCGTAATGCGCAAGGCACACTCAGAAGGCTCACGGCCATGAAAGCAATAATCATTCCAGGGAAAATCAAAGAAGTACTGCCTGAGGGCCTCCCAGTCCGCGGCTCCAAAATGCCACAGAGCGACGTTTTCCTGGAGGGTCCACAGGCCGTACCAGAGTAATAGGACAGGTTAAGGTAATAAGGTTGTGATCGGAGGAGCCCAACGGAGAGAAAAGATTAACATAGTAAGCAGAAGGATTAGTTGTGAGGAAGAGGTCAAGTATATTGGAGCTCTCTCCAAGGCAGTCAGGGATACGTGTGAGAGTGCTGTACAAGCTGCTCTAGGTCATTAAGGATAGAAAAGATGTAGGCTTGTTCACCAGGTGGATCAGTGAAAGGAGAGGAGAGCCAAAGGTGGTGGTGAACATTGAAATATCCTTGAATGGAGATTTCAGAGAAAGGAGAAATGGTTAGAATGTGTTCCATCGTAGAAGTTAGATAGTCGAAGAATTTTTGTTAGTCAGTAGAATTAGGGGATAAGTAAACAGCACAGATATATTTAGTTAGAGAATGACGGGAAAGCCGAAGCCAGAGTGTAGAGAATTAAGAAGAATCGAGTTCAGGGAACACGAGAGCAAGATAGGTCGTTGCGTATATATACACAACAGCCACCTTTGGCTTTGAAATGAGTATAGAGAAAGTAGGAGGATACAGAAAAGGGTTTGCTGTCAGTTGCCTCAGACAGCTGAGTCTCAGTTAGAAAAAGAAGGTGAGGTTTAGAGGAGGAGAGGTGGTGCTCAATAGAGCAAAAGTTAGAGGAAAGGCCGTGAATGTTGCAGAAATGAAGAAGAAGAGAGTCAGACAGTGGTTCCAGGCACCTCGAGTCGTCACCGGGAGAGGGGCTGATGGTGGGGGCATTTATGTTTCCCCCCCCCTGGGGACTCCGAGGCTTGGTGATGAGACGCCATAATTTTTGACTTTTGGAAAAAGAAATGTAGTGTGTACTGTGCATGTAGTTTGGTGTAGATAGTTAGAGAAATTTGTACTGGAGAGCATGCTGGCCTACTCTCTGTGTAACTGAGACACTGAAAAAGTTCAGCAAAGGGAGATGGTCAGGAACTAGTCCTGAGGGCTGATGAAACGGGAGCTCCAGCACTCCCTGTCATCAGCTTTCCATCCACCTCGGGAGTACTGCCCTGCTCGACTGGTGCTACAGTCTACTTCTCTCATATATATATATATATATATATATATACCCTGGCGGGGCGCGAACCCTGGTTCACCCGTGTATGAAACGCACACTCTACCACTGTACCAAAGAGGCTCCATATATATATATATATATATATATATATATATATATATACCCTGGCGGGGCGCGAACCCTGGTTCACCCGTGTATGAAACGCACACTCTACCACTGTACCACAGGGGCTCCATATATATATATATATATATATTGAAATACCTACCCGAACTGGAGACCACAGACGGGGTAATGAAATACCCACACAATGGAGGGACCACGGACAAGGTGACAAAACACCCACCCCAAAGAGAGACCACAGGGAGGTGCATAGAGTGGGTAGAGGGCCCAGGCCAGATGGGCCTATGTCCCCCACCACCTTGCACCCCTCTTCCTCTCAATAGGGACAACAAGAGGAATGCCACCCTGGCAGACTATTCTCCAACCAGATTATCACTTGCCATGATCAGGGTGGGACTTGCTTTTCGCCGATCCCAGGTAGAACTGCGATGATGGGCACTGTCCGCATTGGGGAGAAGTCCGCCACCGTATGCTTCTCATCTACAACCCCCTGCAGGACAGCAGTGATGGCAACCATCCGTGCCGGGGAAGGGTCGGCCATCTTCCATCCTTCACCTGCAGCCTCCGCTGGTAGCAGAATCCCGGTGACTGCCCCCGTCCATCTCTTATCTGCCGTCCCAGGGAAAGGCAGAACCGCGGTAACGGCCACCGTCTGTGCTGGGAAAGGATCGGCGACTGTCTGTCCTTTTATCTGCCACCTACACAGGAAGCAGGACCACGATGGCAGCCACTGTCCATGCTGGGAAGAGATCAGCCACTGTCCGTCTCTCACCTGCTGTCCCAGGAGTAAGTGGAATTGTGGTGAAGGCCCCCATCCGCGCCAGGGAGGGATCGGCCACTGTCTGTCCTTCGTCTGCTTCTCCTGTGACGTCCCTCGTGGAGGACATCCCTTGCTTGCCTCACCCCTCCAGAGGTGGAGCGGGACACCCCTCTCGCTCTCCTCTCCTGCTGCAGGGGGTCACCTTGACGTGGTGGCAGGGCTTGAAGCGTGGCTGGCAGTGCCACCTACTTTGGAGGCATGCCTCCCTTTGTAGGGTTCGGCATTTGTTGGCCATGTGAACTAAGTACCCCCTACATCACTGGTGGAGGAGGCCTGCTGTTGATGTTAGTCCTTGCCCATTTGTCATCTAGGGCGGGATGGTTGTCTCCCCACATGTTTGCCGTGCGTGGCGTCCCGTAATGCTGGGAGATTGGAGTCTGGAGGTTAAGCAATGCTGCACGATGCGCCCTGCAGGTAGCAATACACCTCTTTGGTCCCTTATTCTGGCTAGACGGGTGGCCTGGCTGGGCCCAACCAGGTCAATCAGCTGGTCATGCGTTGGCTAGGGTCAAGTGGGCACTATGGGGCCTGGTGGCTCCTACCATCCTGGAGTCACCCTTGCCAAGGTCCCCCGGTGGTTACCCGCGTATACTCTCCCACTACCTCTGGGATCGCCAGTGGTGTTGTCCCTGGCATACGACCTCACCTTGTTGGGCTTCATGGTGGGTGGAGGGTGGGGGAATGAAGTTTCTGTAGTACATTAATCGAACAATTAAAAAAAAACACTGTTGACGACACCTCATCCGTCCCCGGTAATTCTGTGGAGTCATCCGCTCAAATTGCCACGCTAGAGCCTTACCAGAACCCAAAGGACTATCCTCCTTTGACCCAGCGTTCAACTGGGAATAGCAGAAGGTCACGTCCGGTTGGTTTGGCTCTGGGGTTAGGCCTGGAAGAGACTGAGCCTGCGACCTTTGCTAAGTATCTACTATTGAAACCCTCTGCTGGTGGTTCAGTACTGGATATAGATATTTTTGAATTGCACTGAGCCATTGTTTCTTCCTGTGTCCGTGAGCCGGCAATCTCAACCCAGGGGGATAGTAGCCTACTTATTGAGGTGTCCTCCCCAGCAGAAAGCTCCCTTCTCTGGAATCTGACCTCCATATCTGGCAACAGTATGTCCTGTGTACCCCATGACACCTTCAACCAGAGTAACGGGGTTATTTACTCTCGGGACCTCCTCCAATACCCAGAGGCCCGATTATTGGAGGAACTTCACTCCTCTGACACTGTGAGTGTTCACTGTGTGCAAAAGAAAATTGATGGTGTTCTGACCCCAACTCCAACGCTGTTCTTGACTTTTGATAGATTAACATTCCCTGCATCGGTGAAACTTGTTTGGCTATCTATTCCAGTGAAGCCATATGTGCCAACCACAAAGTGGTGTTTCCATTGTCAAGGTTATGGCCATGTTAGCCACTTTTGCTGCCATGCATAGGCTGGCCTTCCTGCTGTATGTGTCTCTTTTGGTGAACCAAGTCATACCAGTGACTGTCCAGGACCCCTTAAATGCTATCACTGTGGGGGTCCTCATACTGTAAATTCTAAAAACTGCCCATGCTACTGCCTAGAAAAAGAGATTTTGTCTATTTAAACAACTAAGAGGGTTTCGTTTCCTGAAGGTAAGAAGAGAGCCCAGACTCACTTTTTCCAGCCGGGAGTTACTTATGCTGCTGTCCTTGCTGGAGTGTCGGTGCACCGCCCTGTATCTGAAAGGCAGCCTCGATGTATTCCAGTACCCACTCCTTCAACTCATGATCTGGAGGATGCTGTCCCCATGGTTGGTGCTGTTGGTGAGAGTGAAGTTTGCCTGACTGCTACCCCGACTGTTTCCGCCCCCACTGCAGTGGCTGACGACTTACATACTTATGTGGTGGTGGCAGATGTCTATGGCTCATCTCCTTTTCGTGCCTTAGCCAGTATGCACAAGGCTCCATCTGTTCCTGGCAAAAGTCACCATTCTTCATCAGAGTCCTCTGATCATGAAGACCTGCTACATAAGGTCTCTGTTGCTGAGCCTTCTGTTGATACCTCTCCTGTTCCCTCCGTCCAGCTGGCTGAGGGACCCTAGCCATGTAACAGCTGAAGCTGATGGTTCAGCTCCGGTCCGGTCCCCACCTTGGAAGGTTGTTGGACAGCTTGTTGGTGCTTCCGATCTGAAGCAAAGGATGTCCACCCCAAATTATTCGAGTCCTGTGGATTCTACTTCCACTTCTGGGGTCTCTGGTGGAGGCACTAGGCACCCTACACCTCCAAAGGCAGCACCTAAGTCACTGTCCAAACAAACTGGTATGCCCACTCCAAGAAAGAGTGTTATAAAACTTACTTCCTCATCCTCTCGTTTCCCAACAAATGTTAGACAGAGGTTGTGGGTTTCTGGTGCTGGGCAGGCTCCTATGAAGGGCCTTCATAAGCATCAGTCGAAACCTGTTCGTTTATCAGGTGTACAGTCCCGCACTTAATCATCAGCCCTCCATTATGGGTTCTATCATCCAGTGGAATTGTTGGGCTTTATATGCTAACTATCTGGAACTGTATCATCTTCTTTCTCAATTTACTTTTCTGTGCATGCGCATCCAGGAGACCATGGTAGGTGATGCTGTTTTTTCTGGTCCTCCTGGCTACCATGCCTTTCATTCTGATCCTGTACCGGGCCAAGGTCATCATGGAGGTGTTGCTATCTTCCTTCACCAGGATATTCCGTACAGTCATCTGGACATCTCTTCTCCCCTGCAGGCTGTCGCTGTCTGGGTGTTTTTACATCGGCAGTATACAGTTTGCAGTCTTTATCTACCTCCCAGTGCTACTGTTGAAAGGGCGGATCTGGAACATCTTATTCATGGCCTTCTTTTTCCATTTTCTGTTACTGGGAGATATGAATGGTCACCATCCACTATGGGGAAACAATGAGGCCAACCCTCAGGATGTTATGCTGGCCTTTTTAGTGGAAGATGAGGGGTGGGCATTTTCAATGCTGATAAAATGACTTATTTCCAAGCCAGACTGGAACTTTTACTGCCATTGATTTGTCTTTATGCTCAGCTGATGCAGTTTTAGATTTTACTTGGGATGTGTTACCAGACCTGTATGGCAGTGACCATTTTCCCATGCTTTTAACTGCTAGTGCAGGTGGACCTCAGCCACGTCTTCCTCGCTGGCTTCTGGATAAGGCTGACTGGCCACGTTTCAGGGAATTAAGTTCCACTTCCATTTCTGTCAATGAGTTTGGCTGTCTTACTGAGGCAGTGTCATATTTCAATGACTTGTTGCACTCAGCAGCCCTTTTAACTATTCCAAGAACGAAGGGTCAGTTTCCTAAACGTCCTGTTCCTTGGTGGAACTCTGAGTGCATTTCCGCAGTGAGAGCCAAACGAGTCACCTTCTCTCGACTTCGTCGTCACTGTGGGGAACCTCAGTATTTGGTGGCATATTAGAGGGAAGGAGCTCACATGAGGCGGGTTTTAAAGGAGGCCAGGCGTTCATCCTGGAAGGGTTATGTTTTCCCCATCAATTCGAGGACTTCCGTCACCCAGATGTGGAACCGGGTAAGAAAATTTTCAGGGAAATTTACTGCTCCCTCGCCTCCCATTTTATCTGCAGCAGGTGAAACAGTGGCTGATCATTTTGCTGTTGCCAAGTTGCTTGCTGATCATTTTGCCAGTATCACAGAAGGATGCGGGTACGCCTTCAGCTTGCCATCGTCGGCGCCTAGAGTCTCGTGATCTCAGTTTTGCCTCTGCTGGGAGAGAGCCTTACAATGTTCCATTTCATTTTCTGAACTCCAGGCAGCTCTGTCGCAGTGCCATGACTCTTCTCCTGGTTATGATGATATTCTTTATGCCTTTTTATTTCACCTGTCTGATGAGTCCCTGTTGTTTTTGCTTTCACTGTTCAATAAGATCCGGTGTTCTGGGGAGTTTCCAGCTTGTTGGGGTGTAGCTGTAGTTATCCCCATCCCCAAACCAGATAAGGACCACCTACAGGCAATGCATTATCGGCCTATTTCTCTAACGTCATGTATATGTAAAGTTCTTGAAAAGATGGTCAATGTTAGGCTTGTGTGGTTTTTGGAGAGAGGTGATTTCTTATCCCCCGCCCAGTTTTGTTTTAGAAAAATGCGATCTACCTCTGATGCACTGCTGTCCTTTGAATCTTCTGTCTGTGAGGCTTTCTCCGCTAACCAACACCAGGTCAAGGTCTTCTTCGATCTGGAGAAGGCATATGACACTGCCTGGCATCATGGTATTTTACTCTCTCTTCATGAGTTTGGTCTTCGTGGGTGTTTGCTTATTTTTATTCAACAGTTTTTATCTAACTGAATTTTAAGGGTGCAAGTGGGAGTGCTTTCTAATGCCTGAGCAGTAGAAGATGGAGTACCACAGGGAAGTATCCTTAGTGTTACTGTGTTTGCCGTAGCCATTAAAATGTCATCAGTGTACTAAGTGTGTACAAGGATCACGATATATTGATTACCTCTCGATTTCCTTCACCGCATCTAGAATGTCTGTGATAGAGAGGAAGTTTGCAGCTGGCTCTCAATCGAAATTTTGACTGGGCAGAAAATCGCGGTTTCCATTTTTTTTTCAATAAAGACAGTGGCTATGCATTTTCGTCATCTTCGAGGGGTTCACCCAGACCCTGAATTCTATCCCTATGGTAGGAGAATATCCTGTGTGGAAGAGACACGGTTTCTGGGTCTTCTGTTTGATAGACAACTAACCTGGGTTCCTCATATTCATTCTTTTAAGGCGGCTTGTCTTAAAGCTTTGAGCCTTTTGAGGGTTTTAGCTCATACCACTTGGGATGCTGACCATCAGACCCTCCTTTTCTTGGATAGGTCTCTTATTCTTCCTAAACCTGAATATGGGTGTGAGGTCTACTCCTCTGCAACAGACGCCCATCTTCAGTTGTTAAACTCTGTGCATCATGCTGGTGTGCGTCTGGCAACCGGGGCATTCAGATCATCCCCAATTCAAAGTTTGTTGGTGGATGCTGGTGTACTCCCCTTGGATTTGCGACACCAGTTGCTAATGATGAGATGTTGGTATCGTCTTCACCGCATTCCAGACTCAATTTCTTGTGCCATCGTCTCCCAGGATTCCCGATCTTCTGTTTTTGACACCCGTCTTAATTTCCCAAAGCCATTTGGTTACAGGGTCCGGTCTGTTATGTTAGCCCTCTCTGTTCCGAGACTGACAATTTGTCCACATCGGATCCCAAGGGTGGGTTCTTGGCTACTACCTCACATGCCATTCTGTAGGTCCGTTGTTGAAAAAAAAAAGGGCTCACTTCCCTCTCATGTATCCCTCGCTCTCTTTTTACATGCCTCCACTCATGAGGGTTCTGTCCCCATCTATACTGACGGGTCTAAGACTGATACTGGAGTAGGATTTGGTGTTGTGTTCCCTTCCTTTAGTAGGGGCGGTAGCCTTCCTGGCATTACTTCAATATAAATGGCAGAACTGACTGCAATTTTATATGCTTTGAAAATCATCTTTTACTCTCCCCCAATCCGTTTTTGTGATTTTTAGTGACTTGTGTAGTGCTTTGTCTGCGCTGGAGTCTTTCAATGCATCCCATCCATTGGTTTTATCCATTTTAGAGTGGCTTTTTCTTCTTGGCCGTCGTGGCAGCCATGTAGATTTCTGTTGGGTTCCTGCACATGTTGGTGTGGTGGGGAATAAGAAGGCAGATTCTTTAGCTAAAGCTGCATCTCCTCAACAGCCCCCAACTGACTACCCACTTCCTGCTTCTGATGTAACACCTTACTTGCAGTACGCAATTCGTTCGTGTTGGCAGAGACACTGGGATGTTGTTTCTCACAATAAACCAAAAGAAATCTTTTATAGAGTGATTGTGCCACGGGTTCTTCCCTCTATGTCTTGGCGTTTGGAGGTGGCTCTTGCTAGGCTTGCATTGGGTATTCTCAGCTTATGCATGGGTTCCTCATGTGTGGTGAGACTCAACCGTACTGTGATGACTGCCTTGTTCCTCTTACTGTTCGTCACTTGCTGGTCGAGTGTCCGAGTCTGGGGCACCTACGTCAGAGATTCCTCCATAGGCATAAGGGGGCAGATGGTGACTACTGTTTGTCTTCGATGCTTGGTGAAGCCTCTAGCGATTTTACTGATGCTTTTAGTTTTTTCAGGAGGCAGGCCTCCTTCCACTCTTATAAGTAATTGATATTTTATAAACTGTTTTTTTATTATTTTCAGTGTTTTATTCCCACTAACAGATAGTAACATTATTTTGAATATGCACCTTTTATTTTGCTGTGTCTTTTACTTTGTCCTCCGGCGACATATGACCCTGGCAGTTGTACCGACAGATTTTAATTATTTTTGAATCAGTCAATCAATCAATCAATCTCACTCTCCTCACAGAGCCAGCCCCCTGACAGAGTTGTAGCTGGAGAGGATCTGCAGTGGACCATAATGAGTCTGTGGATCCGCTCCCTGCAGCCAGCACCGCTATGTAACCCCTCGCTGCTGGACTCTCCAAAGGAAGAGACGCCACAGGCAGCCCCTGATGGCCTCTCCACCTGAGCGAGGCCGCCTACCCCAGTCACCCAGGGGCGCCTCCAGGTCTTCAGGGCGAGACCTCCCTGGCCCTACCGACTAGCAGCCCTCCTTCAGGAGTTGGGCGCAGAGAAGCACGCCCTGCTCGCCCTGTTCAGCCCCAGTTCTGAGGACCGACCTACCCACCGAGGCCCCATCAGGGGAAGGCCTCCCTCTACACCAACCACCAGTCCACCTCGGACTACCCAGCCCCTAGCAGTGGTCCCATGTCTCCTGAGGGAGAGCATGCCTGACGGGACCCCTCCCACACCTGGACGACACCTGTGAAAGCCCAGTTGCAAGTAACCCAACCTGAGTCCTCCTGTCTCAGAAAGTGTGTTCATTTGAACAGTGTATTGTGTTTGGCATTGTGTTACAGTATCTTTATGGTAATATACGTGTAAGGTTGGTTGACCCGAGTTTTTATGCCCTGTTCCTTTAGTTGCATGTTCTAGACCCGGTCTTGAAGGGAACCCCAGGTCAGTCGCTCGTGTCTAAAACAAGGAGTTGAGCTTTGAACATGTAGCACAACCTCTCTCTCTCTCTCTCTCTCTCTCTCTCTCTCTCTCTATATATATATATATATATATATATATATATATATATATATAGATTACTAGTGGAGAAGGGAGAAAAAGTGAGCAGATGGAGAGAACACGTTAAGGAATTGTTGAACGTGGAGAATGAAAGTAATGCGAGTATAAGTGGCTGGGGAATGGCTGGGAGAAGGAGGGAGGTGAGAAGACAGGAAGAAATCAGTAGGATAGAAGTTGTGGAAGCAATGAAGAAAGTTGAATCAGGGAAAGCCCCAGGAATTGATGGAGTGTGTGGTGAAATGCTGAAGCATGGGGGAGAGATAGTAGTAGAATGGATGTGGAAGATGTGCAGATTGGCCTGGGAGGAAGGTAGAGTCCCGGAGGATTGGAAGTCAGGTATAATTATTCCCTTGTACAAAGGAAAAGGGGAAAAAGAAGTGTGTGGTAATCATAGGGGCATTTGTCTTCTTAGTATAATAGGAAAAGTGTATGGTAGGATACTTATTGACAGAGTTAGAGAAAAGAACAGAGGAATTAGTTGGAGAAGAACAGGGAGGCTTTAGGAAGGGAAGAGGTTGTGTAGATCAGATATTCATTCTCAGATCTTTAGTGGAAAAGTTTCTAGAGAAGGGAAAGAAGTTGTATGCGGCTTTCATGGATTTGGAGAAAGCATATGACAGGGTGGATAGACTAGGATTGTGGAAAGTGTTAAAAATATTTGGAGTAGATGGGGAAGTTGTTGAATGCTGTGAAGAGTATGTACGATGGTGCAGAAGGCTGCAGTGCGTGTGGATGGTGAACTAAGTGAATTTTTCTCTTTGAAAGTTGGGTTGAAACAGGGATGTGTCATGTCTCCATGGTTGTTCAATCTGTACATGGATGGGGTAATAAAAGAGGTACAAGGTAGGGTAGTGGATGTTGGAGTGGCCCTGGTGAGAGAGGATAGTGTTTGGAAACTCCCTGTATTGTTGTTTGCAGATGATACTGTGTTGTTGAGTGAAGACGAAGGGGAGCTGCAAGGCTTCGTGGATGAGTTTGGGAGAGTGTGTAAGAAACGGAATCTAAAGGTGAATGAAGGGAAGAGTAAAGTGATGGTCTTTGAGAGAGGTGAAGTCAGTGAATGTACAGCGAGGTTGGATGGTGAGGAATTGGAAAATGTGAGTACGTTTAAGTACTTGGGTAGTGTGATGAGTAAGGATGGAGGTTTGGAGGGTGAAGTGCTTGAAAGGGTACAGCAGGGAAGAAAGGTTTGCTGGTTCTTTGAAAGGAGTGATAAGAAACAGGGAAGTGAGCATGGAAGTGAAAAAGTTACTACATGACAGTATTGTGATACCAACTCTAACGTACGGAAGTGAAGCGCCCTAACCCACTGAGCCACGCCCGCTCCATATATATATATATATATATATATATATATATATATATATATATATATATATATATATATATATATATATATATTAGACGCCTCAGTCCCGTTTGGGGTGGCCACAAACAAATCGCCTCCAAGTCGCCCTGTCCGCCGCCATTTCACTCCCCTGCTCCCAACTCACACCCCCTCTCTCATATACCTCTCCACCCCATCCCTCCATCTCATCCTCGGCCTCCCCCTCCCTCTTTCCCCTCCACCTCACTCACATACACTCTCTTCGTCAGTCTTTCACCCTCCATCCTCTCCACATGGCCAAACCACCTCAGTATGTTCCTCATAACGCTTCCTATCACATCCACATCAACACCACAACGCTCCTTTATATCCTCATTCGTCAGCCTGCCTCTCCATGTGACTCCACAGGCTCCTCTTAAATAACTCATTTCCACTGCTCTCACTCTTGACTTGTGTCCTTCCAACAACGTCCAAGCTTCACTTCCGTACGTTAGAGTTGGTATCACAATACTGTCATATAGTAACTTTTTCACTTCCATGCTGACTTCCCTGTTTCTTATCACTCCTTTCAAAGAACCAGCAACCTTTCTTCCCTGCTGTACCCTTTCAAGCACTTCACCCTCCAAACCTCCATCCTTACTCATCACACTACCCAAGTACTTAAACGTACTCACATTTTCCAATTCCTCACCATCCAACCTCACTGTACATTCACTGACTTCACCTCTCTCAAAGACCATCACTTTACTCTTCCCTACATTCACCTTTAGATTCCGTTTCTTACACACTCTCCCAAACTCATCCACCAAGCCTTGCAGCTCCCCTTCGTCTTCACTCAACAACACAGTATCATCTGCAAACAACAGCACAGGGAGTTTCCAAACACTATCCTCTCTCACCAGGGCCACTCCAACATCCACTACCCTACCTTGTACCTCTTTTATTACCCCATCCATGTACAGATTGAACAACCATGGAGACATGACACATCCCTGTTTCAACCCAAGTTTCAAAGAGAAAAATTCACTTAGTTCACCATCCACACGCACTGCAGCCTTCGCACCATCGTACATACTCTTCACAGCATTCAACAACTTCCCATCTACTCCATATATTCTTAACACTTTCCACAATCCTAGTCTATCCACCCTGTCATATGCTTTCTCCAAATCCATGAAAGCCGCATACAACTTCTTTCCCTTCTCTAGAAACTTTTCCACTAAAGATCTGAGAATGAATATCTGATATACACAACCTCTTCCCTTCCTAAAACCTCCCTGTTCTTCTCCAACTAATTCCTCTGTTTCTTTCCCCAACTCTGTTAATAAGTATCCTACCATACACTTTTCCTATTACACTAAGAAGACAAATGCCCCTATGATTACCACACACTTCTTTTTCCCCTTCTCCTTTGTACAAGGGAATAATTATACCTGACTTCCAATCCTCCGGGACTCTACCTTCCTCCCAGGCCAATCTGCACATCTTCCACATCCATTCTACTACTATCTCTCCCCCATGCTTCAGCATTTCACCACACACTCCATCAATTCCTGGGGCTTCATTGCTTCCACAACTTCTATCCTACTGGTTTCTTCCTGTCTTCTCACCTCCCTTCCTTCTCCCAGCCATTCCCCAGCCACTTATACTCACATTACTTCCATCCTCCACGTTCAACAATTTCCTTAAAGTGTTCTCTCCATCTGCTCACTTTTTCTCCCTTCTCCACTAGTAATCTACCATTTTTATCTTTCACTCCCCTGCTAACTTCACTTCCACCCTGTCTTACTCTTTTCACCTCTCTCCAGAACATTTTCTTACAGTCGCTCCACTTTACACTCCAAATTCCTTCCAAATTCCTCATCCACTCTCTTCCTTACTCTCTCTTACTAATCTTTTCACCTCTCTCTTTCTTTCTACATATAACTCTCTCTTCCGCCTCTCAACCTCTTCCACGCCCCTGTTCCTCATCCATTCATTGTATGCTTTCTTCTTTTGTGCCACAGCCTGTTTCACCTCTTCAGTCCACCACGCTGTTCCTTGCACCCCCTCCGTCTTCTCTTCCTTCCACACCCCATCACATGCTGCACATATTTCTTCTGTAAATATTCTACACACACCTTCCACGTCCCCCATCTGCTCCAATTCATATTTGCCCAATCGTTCCTCCACTTCTCTCTTATACTCTGCCTTTTTCTCATCCTCTTGTAACCTTTCCACTCTCTTTGCAACTACTCCTTCCTCTCGTCTTTCCCTTCTTCTGTTCCTCCATCTTACTTGGACTTTAATTCTGGCCACCACCAAGTAGTGGTCAGAAAGTCCACTCCCCCAACCTCTATAAACTCTTGCATCCAATATACATCTTC
>NC_137015.1:17238298-17245798 GCF_032717465.1 Coenobita brevimanus | reverse complement strand
AACTTTCTCTGTTTAGATCATTTTTCTTGCAATGCCTCTATTGTCTCTGAGATTAGGAGAATGTCATCTGCGAATCATAAATGGTTTACATTTTCTCCATCTATGTTTACTGGTTTGTTCGCCAAGTCTAGCTTCCTGAAAATACCATCTAGACATGCTGTAAATAATGTTGGTGAATCTGTAGTTCTCTTCTCAGTCTTAACTTTTTCCGAGTCTTTAAGTTTTTTAACTGTAGCAGTCCTTCTTAACATGTTTTCGAGGAATTTTACAATGTTTTCATTTATTCCTTATTCCCGAAATTGAATTTAAAATTGCTGTGTGCTGCACTGAGTCGAAAGACTCCTCAATCAACGCCTTTTCTTAATCAACAAAACTTATGCACAGTGGTTTATTGTATTCTGTAGTTATCTCAGTTGTCTCGTTCGTTGTGTGTAGATGATCAGTAGTCGAATACCCACTAAGGAATCCTGCATGTTTGCGAGGTTGGTTTTCTTCCAAATTTGTTTTATCCTGTTCGTAAGGACTTTAGTGAAGAGTTTATGTATCACTGGTAATAAGCTAATAGGTCGATAGTTACTAAGATTTTTTCAGTCGTCTTTTTGTAAAGCAAAAAAAAAAAAAAAAAAGTATTACACCCATGTTTTTACAATTTACTTCTTTATGCGCTGTGTAAATGAGTGGGCGAGCTTTTGTACTTCTACTACTGCATCCAACAGTAAACCTGATAGTATTTCATTTTCTCCTGGGGCCTTCCTTCATTTCATACTTTTAAGAGAAATGTTTACTTCGTTTGGTGTTACTTCAGATATTTCATTTGTGTCAACTGAAAAGTTAACTCCTGATACTATTGTTATAGATGCATGCTGTTCTTTGTTGAATTTTGCAGCTCTCTTCACCATCATATATATGCATTTAATGACTTCACCGTTTTTGTTCTTCAGTGATATAATTTATTGTTTTCCTACTTTCATTGTCCTTCGGACCTGTTTCAGACTCTATTTTTTCCTTTTTTGATAGTTTCTTTGACTTGATCCATGTTTCTCTTTCTTTTTTTTCCCTCCCTGTCTCCTCGTGATAAGTTTATTTAATAATAACTTGCATAAATGATTTTGGTGGTAAATTTTATCATAATCAATTCTTGCTGGTGAGTAGAGCGAGCCCTGATTGGATTGCGGGTGAGTAGGTGAGAGGTGGGTGTCGGCGCTGGTCTAAGCGCTCGTTTTCTTTGATTGTACGTCAGACTCTACAGGTACCTTTGTGTTGTGTGTAATCGCTCTTGTGACTCTAGTTTTTCTATAAATGTTGGTTGTAGTATCAGAAGATGAAAGTTCTTCTATGAATTCGCTGTCGTAGTTAATTCCACTGAAATGGGGCATTAGTATAATACAGTATTTTGTGTCCTCATTGCATTTAGTCCAAGCAGCATATTTCTTCTAATTGATAGTTTTTCTACTACGTAAAAGGTGGTAGTAAATGACTTTGTGGTCTCTGTGGATTTCATGTTTAACTCAGTCATATCAATAACTAGTCTTTCTTTATCATCCACTGTGTATAAATTTAAGTCTGAATTTTCCAAAAAACGTCACTTTTCTTCTATTTATAAAAAAAAAATTCTAACTCATCTTGCATTATTAAATTTACTGGTGAGTCTGAATCCAAAAATAATGAAATCTCTTCCTCCTCACATACAGCAGAGACCAAAATGCTTTCATTTCCAAAAATACTTCCTATGGTGACTAGGCTATTTGTTTATTAAAGTGTTTTATGTGTCGTCTTTTGTGCTGGTACGACCTTCCCCCGACCTATAGATGGATACCAGTTTTTCTACTGTTTTACAGTCTGAGGTCCAGTGCCTGGAAGATTTATGGTGCCTGCAATATGATCCAAACCCTTTTGCCCGTCCTGTTTGTTCTTAATGTAACACTCAGATTCTGTGTGACCAGGATTTGCGCAATAGTAACAGAGCGTGTTACTTGAGTTCAAGCTACGAGGTGATCTTTCCATTTGTTTGTCTTTGTGCCGACCAATGTCTACTGGGACTTCGGCCAGATTTTTTGTACCATGTTACCTGATGTGCGGAACGAGTCCATGAGCTAACTTGACTGTGTGTTTGTTTGTGAACTGAAAGAGCATGTCTCTGGCCCTTGCCAGGACTTGACTTAATTATCCCTGCTACAATTTCTGGCACTTTGATCCCTGTCCTGTTGGCCTGTGATGTGTCAATCACTCCAGCTTTCCTGCAGTTTAATACCACCTCATAAATGAACTCAAGTAATCACATCCCTGGATTATATGGGATGGTTTTGGCTATTTTTTGAACACCCCTGTCAGGAAATTTGCATAAGGCTGATATGTAGCCAATGATGTCAACTTGGCATTTACTGATGCTATATTACCATTATCCTGTGACCCAGTTTGAGTTTTATAGGCTAGCTAACAAGGTTTTCTTAATAGTGGAAATATCTGCTGTTATTTTCCCTAGATCCGAGCCTGAGTGTGTTTGCCTTAGTAGGTCTACAATTTTGTGTAGTTCTGAGGTGTTATACCACCGAGAAAATTCCTGCTTGCAGAGAATTTCCTGAGAAATTCTGTCATAAATTGCTCAAATGTTGAAGCTCTCAACAGCTTGTCTGACTTGAGCAAATTGCCAGGTGGGCGTCTCTCTTGGTTTATTCTAGTTGAAAAACAGCAGCTATTTTTCCTTTCTCGTCTGTAATGTGTCTCCTAATGAAATATTGCTGACACTGTTCTATAAGTGTGTTTGTCAATCTTGTCTTTTTCAGTACCAGAGAATGTTGTGAGATCACTGTCTTCATGAAAAATATACACTGGAAATGGAGTATTACTGAAATTTTGTTGAGAAGGTACTGCACTGGTGCTTGCTGCATCTGAGGTAGCCATCTTTACAGTGTTTTCCTTGCAATCGTCATTTACAGGAAATTTACATGCCCTGACCTTAATACTCTATGGCCTAAGTTATAGTAAGTTGGAGGTAAATTTTTTAAAGTTCACTATCTACATATGAAAATTCTGACCAAGTGTCATCATTATATACTTCAGTGTAAATTGCACCTGTCTGCTGTTCATTATCTTCTCTATCTAGTGTGTGTTTTGTTTCCTGAGTTTGGTTTTCTGCTTGTTCTTGTGTCTCTGATGGTGTTTCGTAATACATATTTTGTTGATCGTTTTCTGGTTCTTGTGTTATGGTATTTGACACTGCTAATACTGATTCTTCAGGCAATAGTTTGAGCGCTTAGCATAATGGAATTACTCACTAAAGCACATTCTACATTTCTCTTGATTGCCCCCCAAATTATAAATATAAAACACATATGTCAGTGTAAATTGTGTAACTGTCTCTCACTGTGTAGTTGCTAATAGCCTCTGTGGTGGTACAGTGGTTGTGCGTCTCGCACGCTGGTGGACAGCAGGTTCGCCTCCCGCCTGAGTTGTAAGAACTTTGGGAAGCGTTAGAAGTAATTGTTAGTATATTATGGGTAGATATGTAAGTGATGAAGTGTTAACTAATACATCCTTGGTTAGAAGAATTCAACTCACAAGAACAGCAGTGGCGTGAGGTGTGGTGTAGGAGGTGTTGATGTTTACATTGTTGATCCAGCTCAACACGTCAGCATCGTTTGGTCATCACTGCAGGGTCATGCTTTTCTCTCCTCTTCCTGGTGGTGATGATGGTGGTGTGGAAAAGTGGTGGGGATCGAGGTGGGGTGGTGCAGTCGGATGGTGTAGGTCCAGCTGTGCTCTGCTATACTCAGATGTCACTTCACTCACTTTGTTTGCTTCAATTGTTCTTAACATGTATGCTTTAATTTTTCCTTTATTGAGGTTAACTTGTAGGCTTGTAGAGTTGTGGTTTATCATTGCTATTGTTTCTCGTATATAGTGGAGTTGTGGTTGAGGATGTTAGGAGGGATTAGGGGCGAAGTTAAGTTGCATTGATGCTCTGACAGCTCTTGCTCTCTGTTTTGCTTGTAGTTTGACTAAAGATTGATGATTGAGACTTTAATCGGCTTCGTTTACCGCTGTCACCAGTCTTGCTTAGCGTAGTTTATCGTAGTTGGTTCGTTGTTACCACTTTCCACCAATCTCGATGGCGCAGTTTATCGTAGTTGGTTTGTTATTACCGCTTGCCACCAATCTCGATACCGTGGTCGTAGGTACTTGTAGGGAGGTAGTGAAGTCCGTTGTAGATAGTCCAGAGCACTGCTAGAATAAAGTCGTGAGACGTAGTTTGGCTCGAACTTGTCGCTGCGAATTACACGAGTGTGTCACCAAACTGGAGTCTCTCTCTCTCTCTCTCTCTCTCTCTCCCCTTTGTGTGTATCAACGAGGTGAGTTAGAGCACTCTCTGGGTTTTGGAGTTTATTGTATAGGTATATTGTATATTGAGTTACAGCATAACATTGTGTGACGGCACAGCCTCCTAACCAGACCTTCGTGTTATCAGGCTTTCTCTCCAACCCTTTCTGATCTGAAGGGAATCTTTCCGACATTATAATTTTACAGCTTGGAGAGGATGTATGGTGTGATGTAGTGTGTGGTAGATTTCCATTCACATGGACTAACCGACTATGGCTGATTACTCCACATGTTTGGGTAAGTCGCCATGAAATTCTTGGTCGTCTGGTTTAAAACAAATTCTTTGAGATACATCCTATGTTGAGAATCCTTGATGGCCTGGGGCAACAAGACTGGGGATATACATTATGTGGATTGACATTTCCTAGCAAGAAGCTGTGTATATCTCCAGCAGACACCACATCCTGCACATTGTGCTATAAGATATATATTAGTGCCTGCCTGTGTCTACACATGATACTGTATGCAAAAGAGGTAAGCACGTCCCACCCATACAGGGGAAAAATCGCTACGGCACTCGTCCAGATCTTCATGCATCTGCATCCAAAATCAGTAGATTCTGCACAGCGCAATATTAACTGAGTGCAAGTTTGCGGGAGACTCATTTGCAAAATATGGCCCTGTCGAATGGTGTCTAGAACAAACAGCTTCAGTCAGGGGTGTATGCTGGAGTGCTACAGGTACCAGCCCATCACCTGGAGGTGTAGGTCTTATGCTTTCCACAGGAGCCTAGATAACCAGAGTTTTTTACCTGTTCGTCTCATCCAGTCTCCTTGCACTGGAAGTATGGTCATCCCACTAACACAGTGCCACTGGATTTACAGTCCCCACAGGGCCATCTTTTCCCCCCACATCCCACTTTGTGCATTGTTCTCTACTGAGCTGCCTAAGGCCCCAGCAGCTATATGAACTACTTCATGCTCTCTCAAAGCTCCAGCCCATTACTAAAATGGGCGTTTGCCTCTGTCACCGTACAGGAGACTGCCACCTCATCGTCCAATGTCAACCATGGTGACGAGGATACTTAACACCCACTCAGATGCCATCTCATGAACAGATAAAAATTTCGTTGTTAGAGACCTCCACCTCATGGTGAAAGCGTCTCAAACTTTGTCATCGAATGACCTATTTCATTGTCTAGGCCACTCTATGCCAAACCCATACGCCATTGGTAGAGAGGCGGCCTACAGTCCCTAATGGACCCAGGTTCAAATCCTGCTGGGGCAGGGGACAGTTTTAACCCGCCCCTTCCCGACCACTTTTCCACCACTGACTCCCCCCAATCTCGACCATTTTTGGAAAAATTTTGTTTTGGCTCAAACCACCGCTTTTCATGAGAAAACATCGAAAATTCATAGAGAAATCGCTCACCTGAGGTTTAAAATACTCGATACAGGTAGAATTGCTCCCTTACCTTACTGGGTTTTCTAACGAGCTGGCACCAAAGAAAACATGAGTTCTATGGGAGGATAACTATTCCACACCACTCATAAACAGTATTTGTTATTTACTTGGTACGAATTTATATGTAGTACGAGAGTATATTGGTTTTTCAAGCAGTAATATAGGCATTATAAGCATTGTTTCACTCACTAACTCATCACCATACCTGACTATTTTTTTTGCCACATTACCTTATCATCATTTCTGACTGTTTCTTCCTCTAATGCTACGTAAAGTTTATCCTCCACATTGTCATTGATTGGGGAATCACTCTGGCCCTGAATTTCGTACTGTGGCATTACATGGCTTTACTGGCCAGGTCTGCTGATAACAGGTGAATTGCTGAGACAATGGCATGCAGGGGGAGGAGGAGGAGGTCATGCTGGGTAAGGCATTGTCCCTACCTGGCATCTTGTAGAGGAAGATATCACGTACATACATACCAAAAATCACTCGCAAAAATCTTGAAAAATTGTGCAAATTAGGGACCCTTGCAATTGATTCGCGTTTATGTATGTCGTGGGATTAGCAGTGACAAAATGTGTGGACATTAAAGAGCATTACGACGGGATACATGAAGTTAAGGATTTGAATTTCACAAAGAAGACTACTGGTCTACCAGAGAACCCTCCAACGTGTTGTAACAATACCCCCACTTATGGAAATACACCAGTCTTGTATGAGACAGACCTAGCATGCATGCATGCAATATGGATGGTGGGTCTGCAGCGCAGTGGTGACACGTGGAGGTGTATGGTATGTAGGAAGACTATTGGGCCTTGGGAACAGGCTGTAAAGCCTATGCCCAGAGTCGGACACATTAAAAAAAAAATCCTTTTTCATTAAGGCTTGGTGAAAAGAGTTGTGTAGCAATATGCATATGATGTAAATCTATGTATATTACTGTTACACTGAATGACTAAGCAAGACATTTGGAAAATATCTTAACTATCTCGCACCGTGAGCATCTTTTAAAACTCCATTGTTACTGAAGCTATTTTACTGATCCGATGATTTCCTTCCTTGAGTTGAAGGGTAAAGTTAATGTCGAGTCAGATATCATGAGGCACTTAGCCACGGTGCTCATCTCCGTAACTAAAGCCTTTGAGACTGTGGCAGAATTTTCATCCAATATCCTGGGAAACAAGGTCACAGCATAATCCATGTTACCACAGTTACTTCCTCTAGATTTTACCCTAGGGACTCATTTTACCTACCAATCCTTAAAGGGTGAATGGACGCGAGTCGTGACCCCCGCTGGCCTCACCACGATTCAAAACCTGGCGTTAACGGGTCAGCAGCTTCATGGCCAACGATGATGACCACTCAGCCACTGCGGTGAGGTGGCTGAAAGGGTCGAGAACAATTTTCACTACTGAAACAAATTATAAACAGAAATGCTGGACAAAGTGTGCTGTGTGTTAGAATGATCCTGACTGCATATAGCAACTGTAATCATGATAAAGAATGTTTCCTTGAGAAGAGAGAGAGAGAGAACTAGAGAGAGAGAGAGAGAGAGAGCAGATGGCCGAAGAGTGAGCAGGAGAGAGTGGGAGAGAGATGGAAGGCTGAGAGGTGGAGGGTGGGTGAGTGAGTGAGTGTGTGAGGTAGAGAGGAGGGACTGAGAGTGTAGTGAGTGAGAGAGGGAGGGCTGAGAGGTAAAAGAGGAAGGAGGGATGG